>NC_057796.1:249733280-249750774 GCF_018294505.1 Triticum aestivum
AGGCGAACAAATGAGGGGTGAAAATTAGACAAGTCTGTTTGGGGCTGCTCTAAGCTTAGGGTTTACATGAGACCGAAGAAAAATAACCATCGTCAAAATCTGCTCGGTTCCCTCGCCTCCAGCCACCACTTGGCAATGTGAGGTGTGGAGGGCACCTCAGATACCCGTACATCTTTCAACATAAGTACGGCCATCCTCAACAACAATAACCTTTTGATGATGGACGCCATGTCATTGAAACTAAAACTCATCTGGTTCTTCCCATATTGTGATGATGCTTTACTGAGCACGCCACAGACCCAGTGTTATGTTTCCTTGCGAAACTGATTTTGTTGAGTAAGATTTGTGTCCTTGCAGACCCGATTCTTGGATTTGTCGAGCTTTTGTCAATGTGTGCCTTGGTGCTTTTTTTTATTCGGTTTTGTTTGAAACTAGAGTCTTTCCTTTTACCACGACTTTGGCTTTTTACTCCATAAATAAATAAAAAATCTATCTTCGAGACCGATGAAAAGGGGCACTTGGACAAAAAGAAATTCTCCATACATAGTAAAACTATCATATGCCTTGGAAGTGGTATGAGGTGCTTGGAAAATGGTTGAAGTAATTGAATAGGAGAATCACTATTACTATAGCCCTTGGGGCTTAGGGTTTAGCATTATGGTAAAGATCTTGTGGTTCAAAAACCTACACTTCTAGAGGATCATCTTAACTCTGTTCATCGCTCATGGTTTCCTATCTTTTGGATGGACGAATCAAGGGTCTATCTTAAAACTTTATTAGTAATCAAGCTCGTGTAGTTGTACGAGTGGTTGTGTACTGTTGTTCCAGTCTAATTGCAGTGTCTTTGTTGGAGCCTTGGGAGAATTTCATTTTCCAAAAATTATTAGCACGTAGAAGGTATATTTGTTGTAACTCTTAGTTTAGGAGTTGCTTTGTAATTTTTTTTAAATCTTTGATCCAAAGCAATGTACATGTATTGGTTATTGTGCTTGAATAAGGTTGCAAGTATTTCTAAAAAAATGGATGTTGAAATATTTATGATGTAGCCACGTGGCGGTGCCATTTTATATTATTTTTATGCACTAGCCTATTTACTTAGCCACCAGGGTAGGCCCAGGCAAGCCATAGGTCACATACTTGCTACAATACTCAACAATACTTACTCCGTCTCATAATGTAGTGCATATAGATTTTTTGAAAAGTCGAACCTCATAAATTTTGACCAAGTTTGCGGAGAAAAATATTTACAATTTAAATGCCAAACATAAATCCTTAAATTAATCATAAGATGTAGTTTTATATTTTATATTTTTTGTATTGTAGATATAAATATTTTTCCATATAAACTTGATGAAAATTTGTAAAGTTTCACTTTTCAAAAAATTTATACGCACTGCATTATGGAACGAAGAGAGTACAAATTTTGCTACAGTACATGAAGGAACTCACACTCACAACCCATGCCACCGCCCAGGCAGCCTCCGCCATTGTAGGCAGCCACGGATGGAGCTAGGAATTTAGCGAACAAATTCATTAAATCCACATACTATTTGGGGCTAGTTTCAGACCATATTCATAGGAGGAATATGTATTTGGAAGACTACAATTATGCCCTATGTTCTGATGCCACTGAAGAAACAGTTGTCCATCTTTTCTGGGATTGTCAGTTCGCCAGGAGATGTTGGCACTTCATAGTTCCAAACAAGTTAAGAGCCATCTCTGTATATGATGAAATTCATCTTTCCATGAATCACCTCACAACAGACATTACTATGGATATTGTTATCGTGGGTTGCTGGGATATCTGGATGAGCAGAAATGATAAAATCTTTAGAAGAGCTGCACCTTCTGTGGACACTTGGAAACACTACCTGAAAGGACTTCAAGTTACAGAACTCAGAGCCAAAACTTCTAAGCCAGAGAATATCAGAATTTGGAGAGAGCAGAACACTTAATTTACTCATGTTGTCCCCTAGAGCCGGCATTGGCTGATTTTCACTTTTGTCTTATTTGTATATATATTTTTAATTTAATGAAAATATACCGTAGAACAATTGTTCTACGGTTTTGGCTTAAAAAAAGTATGGAGGGAGCCATGGCCCCATCCCGCCCCCTGCTGGCTCCGTCTCTGGATGTAGCTAGAAAGAGCATAAAAGTGGCTCCTAGAGTCGGGCGAGACTCAGACACAAACAGAATCAGTATTATGTTCTCGAAATTTGTGAAATCTTGGTTGGATTTGAGTGATTTTTAATTTAATTTGGTTCCTTGGGCTGAAATGAAGACGATAAGCGAAACTATCGAATTACAGTATTGGTGGCCGAAAACTGAATGAACTGACGTTTGTAATAACCGTGAACAGCGAGAACATTACATATATTGATCGGCAAGGTTTACACAGTTGCATGCATGCATGGGCATGCTTATTTGTTCTGACTTACTAATACGTGATGAAATGCACGGACGACGGTGATATAGCACGGATCCGAGTGCGCGTGTCGCGTCTGGTAGCTCGTGTACCTAGGTCACGCGTCGGACCACGTGACCGGCACCACCCCGTCATCCGTGTCGAGCCCGAGCGCCTTCCACACGGCCGGCGACCCGTCGACAATGTTGTTCGCGCACGGGGGCTCGAAGTTGTGCTCCTCGTCGCAGCCGTGCTTCGAGTCGCACTCGTCCACCACCGTGGCCGTGGCGGACCTCCCGTTGGCGGCCCGGATCACGACGCGCTTCCCGCACCGCCCCCCACCAGCGAACCACCCTGTCGACAGCGCCACGACCATCTGGGAGTCTGGGTGGAACTTCTCGTCGCACTCGGACCTGCCTCCGCCGTCCCCGCCGTCGGCGAAGCTGTTGAGCGTGAGCGAGGCGCGGGTCCTTCCCGTGACGCGCGGGGAGCACGCGAACGTTCTGTAGCGCCGCCCGTCTTCGCAGCACTCGGAGTCGTTCTCCGTGCTGCAGCTGCCGGACTCGCCGGCGATGGTGCCGCTTGGCTGGCATGTCTGGAGTAGAGCGCGGTGTGGAAAGCTGGTGGCGAGGGCTAGGGGAAGGGTCGTGAGGACGAGGAGGAGCGCGTAGGACACGGGACGAGTAGCCATGCTTGGTTCAGTTTGTCCTAGTGCTGTGCTGCTGTGCGGCTGTGCTGTGCGTGGGTGCAAACTTATATAGCCGCGGGCTAGCGACGGCGAGGTAGCAACTTGAGGGTTTTGATGGGTAAGTTGACTGTTCAATCGTCTCCCTGCTAGCTGAACTTCCAATCTGTCCATGTGCAGTCAGGAAGGAGCGCTACATTATCCATTTGTGTACTCAAATTCCGTTCTTTTTTTAGGAATTGAAACAGATTGGTATGACATTTTTTAACACAGTACAGATGCGGATACTCATACATATGCACGTATACTTATCTCTATGAATACACGCACGGATATCCGGTACATCATTTTGCGATTGACGAAGTCGCCGCAGACGCCTAGATAGTTAACAGGAACGTCTCCTCTCACTGAACGCACATCATCAGAAAGACTGAAATAAATCCAGAAAAATCAACAATGTCAAGTCTAGAAATTAAACTCGGGTGGGTTCAGATACCATTGTTCTTCTAATAACCATTCAATCACAGATCAATTTACAGGATTGGTATGACATAGAATTGTAGAGACAATTAAATTTGTTTGAATAGATTGCAAGCAGTGCTTAACGCAATCTAGAAAACATTACTTCTCGAAACTAACTATAACTGAGAAAAATGATGGGATACCTGTGTTTTAGGATTTTGGGAGCAACTAGTTAACGAGCGCTCCTTCGGAAGTCTCGCAACGATCAGCGCCACTTGGCGCGCTCTCAGCCATTCGCCACGTGTCGCGCTCTGGACGCTCCCTCCAGATTTTATTTTATTTTTATTTTTCCGCACGCGTTTTCGGCTTTTTAAACTGTTTTCCCCGGTTTCTTTCGACGTTTTGGTTTTTCCCCGGTCTTCCTTAGCGTTTCGACCAAAAAAATTGCGCGAAAAAACGCGTTCACTTTTTTTTTCTTTCGTGAAAAGTCACGTTTTTTTCACGAGAGACACGGTTGTGCTTTAGCGAGAGTCACGGCCGTGCCTTTCGGAAACGAAAAAAACTCGTTTTCTGTTTTTTTTCTTTTGCGAGAGTCACGGTTTTACTTCCGCGAGAGGCACAGTTGTGCTTCCGTGAGAGTCACGGCCGTGCCTCTCGGAAAGGAAAAACAAAACGTGTTTTCTGTTTTTTTTCTTTCGCGAGAGTCACGGTTTTGCTTCCGCGAGAGGCACGGTTGTGCTTTCGCGAGAGTCACGGCCGTGCCTCTCGGAAAGGGAAAAAAATACGCGTTTTCTGTTTTTTTTCTTTCGCGAGAGTCACGGTTTTGCTTTTGCCAGAGGCACGGTTGTGCTTTCGCGAGAGTCACGGGCGTGCCTCTTTCGGAAAGGGAAAAAAACACGTTTTCTGTTTTTTTTCTTTCTACGAGAGTCACGGTTTTGCTTCCACGAGAGGCACGGTTGTGATTTCGCGAGAGGCACGGGCGTGCCTCTTTCGGAAAGGGAAAAAACCGTGCTCCCGGTTTGGTTTTTTCGTCCGGTTTTTCGTGGAAAAAAATTTCGTCAAAACCTATCAACATGGGATCTAGTTTTGAAGATCTCGACGCGAGGAATCCAATGGTGAAAACGGTTTGAAATTTGGATGCACGGTTTAAGAGATAAAACATTTTGAATAAACGAATTTACGAAAAAAGGGAAAACTCCCATGTTGCGACAAGTGGTGTGCTGCATGTGCGCCACTTGTCGTGACCTGGGAAGATGGAGTGTTCTTTGCAACGAGTACTCCTTAATTAGTGATTTCGTGTTTTTAGGGGAAATGATGGGATAAGTGAAAGGTTCTGTACTTTGAATATCTTCCGGACAAATGAAGGCCCAAAGGCCGGAGGTAGGCCCTGATCACGTGATGGACACGACGAAATAGGCGGGGTCCGTAGCGGATTTTCATTGGGAGCAACTAGTTAGCGAGCGCTCCTTCGGGAGCCTCGCAACGATCAGCGCCACTTGGCGCGCTCTCAGCCATTTGCCATGTGTCGCGCTTTGGACGCTCCCTCCAGATTTTGTTTTTTTTTCGCACGAGTTTTCGGCTTTTTAAACGGTTTTTTCGACGTTTTGGTTTTTTCCCGGTCTTCCTTACCATTTCGACCAAAAAAACAATTTTGAAAAAAAAATTGCGCGAAAAACGCGTTTACTTTTTTTCCTTTCGTGAAAAGTCACGTTTTTTTTTCGCGAGAGGCACGGTTGTGCTTTAGCGAGAGTCACGGCCGTGCCTTTCGGAAACGAAAAAAACGCGTTTTTTGTTTTTTTGCGAGAGTCACGGTTTTACTTCCGCGAATGAGAGTCACGGCCGTGCCTCTCAGAAAGGGAAAAACAAAACGCGTTTTCTGTTTTTTAATCTTTCGCGAGAGTCGCGGTTTTGCTTCCGCGAGAGGCACGGTTGTGCTTTTGCGAGAGTCACGGCCGTGCCTCTTGGAAAGGGAAAAAATATGCGTTTTCTGTTTTTTTTCGTGACCTGGAAAGATGGAGTGTTCTTTGCAACGAGTACTCCTTAATTAGTGATTTCGTGTTTTTAGGGGAAATGATGGGATAAGTGAAAGGTTCTGTACTTTGAATATCTTCCGGACAAATGAAGGCCCAAAGGCCGGAGGTAGGCCCTGATCACGTGATGGACACGACGAAATAGGCGGGGTCCGTAGCGGATTTTCATTGGGAGCAACTAGTTAGCGAGCGCTCCTTCGGGAGCCTCGCAACGATCAGCGCCACTAGGCGCGCTCTCAGCCATTTGCCACGTGTCGCGCTTTGGACGCTCCCTCCAGATTTATTTTTTCGCACGCGTTTTCGGCTTTTTAAACGGTTTTTTCGACGTTTTGGTTTTTCCCCGGTCTTCCTTACCGTTTCGACCAAAAAAACAATTTTGAAAAATTTTTTTGCGCGAAAAACGCGTTTACTTTTTTTCCTTACGTGAAAAGTCA
Organism: Triticum aestivum; assembly: GCF_018294505.1. NCBI lineage: Eukaryota > Viridiplantae > Streptophyta > Magnoliopsida > Poales > Poaceae > Triticum > Triticum aestivum. The sequence continues at coordinate 249,739,296 of NC_057796.1, forward strand.
CGTTTTTTTTCGCGAGAGGCACGGTTGTGCTTTAGCGAGAGTCACGGCCGTGCCTTTCGGAAACGAAAAAAAACGCGTTTTTTGTTTTTTTGCGAGAGTCACGGTTTTACTTCCGCGAGTGAGAGTCACGGCCGTGCCTCTCGGAAAGGGGAAAACAAAACGTGTTTTTTGTTTTTTAATCTTTCGCGAGAGTCATGGTTTTGCTTCCGCGAGAGGCACGGTTGTGCTTTTGCGAGAGTCACGGCCGTGCCTCTCGGAAAGGGAAAAAATACGCGTTTTCTGTTTTTTTTCGTGACCTGGGAAGATGGAGTGTTCTTTGCAACGAGTACTCCTTAATTAGTGATTTCGTGTTTTTAGGGGAAATGATGGGATAAGTGAAAGGTTCTTTACTTTGAATATCTTCCGGACAAATGAAGGCCCAAAGGCCGGAGGTAGGCCCTGATCACGTGATGGACACGACGAAATAGGCGGGGTCCGTAGCGGATTTTCATTGGGAGCAACTAGTTAGCGAGCGCTCCTTCGGGAGCCTCGCAACGATCAGCGCCACTTGGCGCGCTCTCAGCCATTTGCCACGTGTCGCGCTTTGGACGCTCCCTTCAGATTTTGTTTTTTTATTTTTTCGCACGCGTTTTCGGCTTTTTAAACGGTTTTTTCGACGTTTTGGTTTTTCCCCGGTCTTCCTTACCGTTTCGACCAAAAAAACAATTTTGAAAATTTTTTTTGCGCGAAAAACGTGTTTACTTTTTTTCCTTACGTGAAAAGTCACGTTTTTTTTCGCGAGAGGCACGGTTGTGCTTTAGCGAGAGTCACGGTCGTGCCTTTCGGAAACGAAAAAAAACGCGTTTTTTGTTTTTTTTGCGAGAGTCACGATTTTACTTCCGCGAGTGAGAGTCACGGCCGTGCCTCTCGGAAAGGGAAAAACAAAACGCGTTTTCTGTTTTCTAATCTTTCGCGAGAGTTACGGTTTTGCTTCCGCGAGAGGCACGGTTGTACTTTTGCGAGAGTCATGGCCGTGCCTCTCGGAAAGGGAAAAAATACGCGTTTTCTGTTTTTTAATCTTTCGCGAGAGTCACGGTTTTGCTTCCGCGAGAGGCACGGTTGTGCTTTTGCGAGAGTCACGGCCGTGCCTCTCGGAAAGGGAAAAAATACGTGTTTTCTGTTTTTTTCGTGAGAGTCACGGTTTTGCTTTTGCCAGAGGCACGGTTGTGCTTTCGCGAGAGTCACAGGCGTGCCTTTTTCGAAAAGGGAAAAAACGCGTTTTTTGTTTTTATTTCTTTCCACTAGAGTCACGGTTTTGCTTCCGCGAGCGGCACGGCTGTGATTTCGCGAGATGCACGGGCGTGCCTCTTTCGGAAAGGGAAAACACCGTGCTCCCGGTTTGGTTTTTTTCGCCGATTTTTTTCGTCCGGTTTTTTTCATGAAAAAAAGTTCGTCAAAACTTATCAACATGGATCTAGTTTTGAAGATTTCGACGTGAGGAATCCAATGGTGAAAACGGTTTGAGATTTGGACGCATGATTTAAGAGATAAAACGTTTTGAATAAACGAAACTACGAAAAAAGAGAAAACTCCCAGGTTGCGACAAGTGGCGCGCTGCATGTGCGTCACTTATCGTGACCTCAAAAGATGAAGTGTTTTTTGCAACGAGTACTCCTTAATTAGTGATTTCGATTTTCATTTAGCAACATGTTATGTGTGGCCCGTGTATGAGACAAAAGCCGACCGGGCCTAAGTAGAAAACTGAATCATAGACATGCCTGTACGAACCGAAATTTCTTACGTGAGGAAGCCGGCCGGCCAGTCCACATTGAGGCAGCGCTCTCTGTGATGTGACAACTAAAAGATGTAAACTGCCTAAAAAAACTAAAAGATGCAAACTGCCTAAAAGAACTAAAAGATGTAAACGTCTAAAAAAAGATGTAAAGTGAAAATTGCGTTGTACCGGTATCCGCCAACTATACGCTCTAGCCAATCAGTTAGTGCCATGTAACATCGTATATTCTCTTCTCATGTTGTATTTTTTTCCATGTTTAAAGAATATTGGTATTTGAGAAGCTAGCCCCCACAACTGTATTCTACGTGCATGTATGACAGCAATGTGGCATAACACTCTCTCTTCTCTCACATAATAAATTCAACCGTTTCTCTCACTTTGTCTAATTTAAAACATTCATATAATTTAAACTATATATTAGTTTTTGAAACCTTTTTTATATTTAAACTCCTGTGTGAAAACCTTTAAAATGAGATTAATCTTGGATATTTTTTTAATCATGTTTAAATTCGAATGCATATTTCAAATTTTGAAAATAATCAATTTCACAATGACACATACAATTTCACTTTCTGTAGTTACTATTTCACAATTCAGAACATATATTTCACTTTTCACTGGTTTGTTTCATAAAAAATAAATGTATTTCACTTGCACATTTTTCAAAAAAGATATTCACTCTTTTGAATAAACTTACACACTTCCAAATAATCAGTTTCACAATGATACATTTTCATTTTTTGGAGTGACTCTTTTACAATTAAGAACCTACATTTCACTTTTTACTAGCTTGTTTCACAAAAATCACATCTATTCAATTACACATTGCTGAAATAACATATTTCACTCTTTTGAAATAAATTGATACACATTTATAAAAAACCAGTTTCACAAAAATCATATCTATTTCAATTGCACATTTTCAAAAATCTATTTCGCATTTCAAATATAATCAGTTTCACAATGACACATTACAATTTCACTTTGTGTTGTTACTATCTCATACTTTCAGAACCTACATTACAATTACATTTTGTGTGATACATTTAAATGTCACATCTATTTCAATTGCACATTTTTAGTGTGTGTGAAACAAGTTTTTTTCACTTATCTGGAATATAATTGGGTTAAATAGATTTCTAGTGAAATGGGGGTTGTTTGTGAAAAAGGTTTGTTTCACAATTTTTCTAGTAAAATAGGTTTGTTCAACATATGAAATGTGAAACATTGAAAATTAAACATGCTGCAAATGTGCCCAATATTGGACTAGTTCTAAAGGTATTGGTGCCAGGAGTTCAATATATAAATTATTTCAAAAACAAACTTATATTTCAAATGATATTGACGATTTAATTTAGTGAAGATGTAATAACATGATGGATTTGTATGTGAGAGAAAAGAGAGAGAGGAGGCACTGTCACAATGTTGCCATCCCTGCCATATCAAGGACAATGGTGGGGGCCCATAGTTGTATTATGTCTAGTATTCAATTTGTATAGTAGAAAGAAGAAAAATAACAGTTGTCCATAACTCGGATCTTAAAGCATGCTTTGAACAATGAGATCCTTGCCGGTTAGGTACCGCTACCACGCAAACTGACTTTCTGCTAAAAGATGGCAACGACGCCTAAACCTGCCTCTCAGAGGTTGGTGGATTTCAAGCCCATTTGGTCCTTGTTTGGTAGAAGGGGGTTGGGAGGGTTTGTAGGGGATTAATCCACGAGGCCCGAAATCCTCATAAATCCCACTAAGGCCATTTCTTTTTGAGAAAGATCAGATCTATTATAAAAGTTCATCGGAAGTACAAAGCATCTCAAACAAAATAAAATTACATTGAGATTTTCCCTCAAAAAAATTTACATTGATATTCTTATACCACTGAACAACCATTACTACCACCAGTACGAGCCGCCAACGCGCCACTATCACCGTTGCTCTATCGGAGCCAGCTTGACCTTGTCAGTAATAGCCAGGGAGTCTACATGCACGTGCCCCTAAGGACCAGCGCCCTGGAGCGACAGTCGTCGCCATAAACCCTTGCATAGATCTGAAGCACCTGGCACCAAATTATTGGAAATACGCCCTAGAGGCAATTATATTGTATTATTATATTTCTCTGTTCATAATTAAAAGTTTATATTCTTGCTACTTGTGAAATGTGTTGGGATTTCCCTGAAGAGGAAGGGTGAAGTAATACAGTAGCAGAAAGTATTCCCCTCAGTAAATAACCAAGATTTATCGAACCAATAGAAGATTTACACAGACAACCTTTAGCAGTACCTACACACACAAGAGCAAATACTTGCACCCAATGTGGGCAAGAGGGTTGTCAATCCCCTTGTACTCGTTAATTGTGAGGATTTAATCTAATAGTGGGAGATATATAAATTGGAAAAATAAATGAAAGTAATTCAGGGTTTTAGTAATATGATTTAAATGGACCTGGGGGCATAGCTTTCACTAGAGGCATCTCTCTCAAGAACATAGCAAATGTTGCAGCGGGTACACGAGTTACTGTTGGGCAATTGATAGAATAGCGCATAGTTATGATGTTATTCATGGCATGATCAGTACATAGGCATTACGTCCGTGACAACTAGACCGACACACATCTGCATCTACTACTATTACTCCACTTCGAGAGCGCTTCTATGCTTGCCTCTCTAGGTATTAAGTTCATCACTAACGGAGTAATGCATTAAGTATGATGACATAATCTAGACAAAATAAGATCAACTAATATGACCAAACCCTTTCGTTTTATCCTTAGTAGCAACAATACAAATACGCGCCTCTGAAAGGATTGATATAGTTGACTAGAGGGGGGGTGAATAGGCAACTAACAATTTTTAGCTTTTCTTTACCAAATTAAACTTTGCATCAAAATAGGTTGTCTAGATATGCAACTAAGTGAGCAACCTATATGATGCAATGACAACAAGCACGCAAGCAAGTAAGAGATATAACACAAGTAAACTAGCGAAAGTAAATGAACGAGATAACCAAGAGTGGAGCCGGTGGAGACGAGGATGTGTTACCGAAGTTCCTTCCTTTTGAGGGGAAGTACGTCTCCGTTGGAGCGGTGTGGAGGCACAATGCTCCCCAAGAAGCCACAAGGGCCACCGTATTCTCCTCACGCCCTCACACAATGCGAGATGCCGTGATTCCACTATTGGTGCCCTTGAAGGCGGCGACCGAACCTTTACAAACAAGGTTGGGGCAATCTCCACAACTTAATTGGAGGCTCCCAACGACACCACAAAGCTTCACCACAATGGACTATGGCTCCGCGGTGACCTCAACCGTCTAGGGTGCTCAAACACCCAAGAGTAACAAGATCCGCTAGGGATAAGTGGGGGGAATCAAATTTCTCTTGGTGGAAGTGTAGATCGTGGCCTTCTCAACCAATCCCGAGCAAATCAACAAGTTTGATTGGCTAGGGAGAGAGATCGGGCGAAAATGGAGCTTGGAGCAACAATGGAGCTTTTGGGGGAAGAGGTGAGTCAACTTTGGGGAAGAAGACCCCTTTATATAGTGGGGGGAACAAACCAACCGTTACCCTCCTTCTGCCCCGAAGAGAGCGGTAGTACCGCTGTGCCAGCGGTACTACCGCTTGCCACTATAAGCGGTACTACCGCCCCAAAGCGTGGTACTACCGCTTGGCCCACAGCGGTACTACCGCGGGGGGGAGGGCGGTACTACCGCACAGGAGCGGTACTACGGCCCCCCACAGCCGCGGCCAGTACCGTAAAACCCGACACAAAAAAGAAGCCCTCGAATCGAGGCGGTACTAGCACGAGACCACCGCGGTACTACGGCTTGGGGCCACTAGCGGTACTACTGCTCTGGAGCGGTACTACCGCGCCCAGAGCGGTACTACCGCTTGTGGCACCCAAGCGGTACTACCGCTCCGTCCCGCGGTACTACCGCTGGGACCAGAGATAGTACACACATGGGGCTACTAGCGGTACTACTGCTCTGGGCGGTACTACCGCTCCAGAGCGGTACTACCGCTTGTAGCACCCAAGCGGTACTACCGCTCTGGCCCGCGGTACTACCGCTGGGACCAGAGAGGGCACAAAGAAAGGAGAACCAAGCCCATCATCGAAACGGAAAGGCTCGGAGGGAGGGGCAAAGGAAGTGTACGTGATGATTCCACCCTAGCCTTTCCAAAACGGACCCCCTCTTGATAGTACGGTGATCCCTATGAAACTAGTCCACCAAACTAATCCGAAAGGACTACACCGTCTTCGCTTTAAGCTCCGAGGGGAGGAAATCGTCTCGTGCCAAAAGAATGAATCTCTGAAAAACACTCAACGCACACGATTAGTCCGCAAAAGCATTGTCATCAATCACCAAAACAACTTAGGGATAAATATGCCCTTACAATCTCCCCCTTTTTGGTGGATTGATGACAATACGGGATTTGCACAACTGGGAAAAACAAAGGACATAAGCAAACCCCAAGTCTCTAAAATATAGACGGGCTCCCCCTAGATGTGTGCCATCAAGATAGGTACTTTGAGCTGCACGACACACATACTAGGATCAACACTCCCCCTGTATTTTAGGACCAACAACCTAAGCGAGAACCAAGATAGCAGGATATATAACATAATGAAGCATATAACTCATGAGATATCAAATGACTAGAGACAAAGATAAAGATATGATAATGATAGGGTAGAATATGTCTCACACCATATGACGCAAACTAAAGTCTTACTGAACACAAAACCAAGCAAAGCACAAGTTCCAAGCAAAGCACAAAGTAGCACATAACGAAAGCCCAAAGGCAAAGACACACTCGCAACACGCAAATCCCTGAACTCTCTCCCCCTTTGGCATCGAGACACCAAAAGGGGAAAAGAGCTAGTCTACGGCTCCAGGTGAGAGCATGCTGAGGATCTCGAACATCAGGACTCTGCGTGATCATCTGCACTGTCGTCCTCGCCCGGAAACTGCTCGGCATCTGAGTCGGTCCACGGACAGTGCTGCTGGATCCACTCCTCCTCCTCAGTAATCTGACCCTCTGAGCAGCTGGTGACTGTCGCACCCATCTGACGCATCAGCTCCTTGTGACGTCCTCTTGCCTTCTTCTCAGCCACATGAGTCATGTACTGACCATGAGACTCTAGGCAGAACAGCTTCTTCATCTTGCGTTTAAGCTTCTTTGCCCAAGATGGCTCTGCTGCAGAAGGCTCTGTCCCAGGAGGCACATACTCCTCATCATCATCACCGGCATCAGCCTCGTCCTCGGTCTCCATGGCAGCAGCAGAAGATGGAGCTCCAGATCTACCCCAATTATCCTTCTTCCTTAGACGCTTGATCTCATGAGAGACCAACTCTCCAGTTTCCAGCTGCTCCTCAGGATAGGTATGTCTCTAGGCCCTCTCAATAAGCAACATGATGAACGGGCCATAAATTGGGCACTTGCACTCAGAAACAGCCGCCAGAAGCTCAGACCACATGACATGAGAGATGTCTAGAGACTCGCCCGTGTTTGCGTCCTTCTCACGCTGGCAGAAGAGAAGCATGTCCACCAGGTAAGAGTGTACCATGTCCAGATTCCCAATACGAGGGAAGAGAGTCTCGCGGAAGATGCGGTGAAGGATGTCCAGATAGGTAGACAACTCATAGGTTTCCTTCCTGGTCTCAGGGTGGACCTTCCGAGTACAGTAGGGCCAGAGGGCTTGCTTGTGAGTGGAGGTGACATTTTGGTGAGGACGAAAACCAACTGGAGTCTCGAGCCCTTGATCTTCCACCTCAAGCAGCCCCATGAAGGCCTGCCACTTGACAGCTAGCACCTTTCCATTTGTCATCCAAGTCAGAGTCCTGTCTGCGTCAGTCCCTAGTGAACAGTGGCAAAGAACTGTGCCAGCAAATCTGCATCGAAGTCCTTGTTGAACTGCATGATCCTGAGAATGTTCAAGTGAGAGCACATCTGTAGGGCATCACCCAAGTACTCAAGGTCCTTCTCCATAGCATCCGTGTTGATGGAATGAACATTGACAAAGAGATTCTTCTTAGCCTTGATCACATCAAAGTATGTGGCATACTGAAACCGGTTCCAGAACGGGCGGTTGACAAGATTGGGTTCTTGTTCTTCCTCATAAGGGTTGCGCCGACGCCTGTCCCAGAATTCCTTGCTAGACATCTCAGTTACTTTCTTGCCACTTGGCTTCGGTCGGCTGGCAATCTTCTTCTTGCGAGGAGGATTAGCACTTGAGGAAGCACCCCCTGCCGGCTGTGGAGCACTGGAAGAACCACCGGCAGTCTCAGATGAGCGGTACCGCTTCGACGTTGAACGCCCGGGGTTGACACGGCGGACCTGCTGCTCAGGGTGTTCATCACCTGGAACCAAACACACGGACACAAGAAACAACCAGAAAGAACGATCAAAACCAAATAAACACAACAAAGATGGATCAACATGTGGTAGGAAACAATGGAACTGGGCATCCAACGGTAGTACCGTGCTCGCTCAGCGGTAGTACCGCTTAACCACATAAGCGGTAGTACCGCTCCGTGGAGCGGTAGTACCGTGCCATATGGGCGGTAGTACCGCCCGAGATGGGGCACGGCGGATCCCTACTGCCGTGGTCAGATCCGGCACTACCGGGGATGCCAAATTCAAAAATAAACCTACCAAACATCAATCCAAACACTACAGGAATCAGCTACTTTGCCGTCTGCCGCGGCGGACGGCAAAGGCATGAACGGCGGACGGCAAAGGCCTTTGCCGTCAGCCGCGGATGGCAAAAGGCTCCGGCAAAGTAGGCTACGGTAAAGACCTACTTTGCCGTCTGCTTTCGGCGGCTGACGGCAAAGGCGCCTTTGCCGTCTGCCGCGGACAGCAAAGAAGCGGACGGCAAAATGAGTAGTGTTAGTGTCCGTTAGGTGGCTAACGGCAGCCTTTGCCGTCCGCCAGCTGACGGCAAAGGCTGCAGGCTCTTTGCCATATGTTGGCAGATGGCAAAGAGACCAAATAGGCATTAATTCTGTTTCTTCTTATATCAATTCATTTTCACAGAAAATCAAACACACATATATATATATGACCAATATAGCATATCCAACACATATTACCAATACTCATGAACACATATATATCCAACACATGTTACCAATATATAGTCATGAACACATATATATCCAACACATATCCATGAACACATATCCAACAAATATTACAAGGAATGATCTAAAACTAAATATCTATTTTCCTAAAAGACTATCTTATTACTAAGATCTTCTCCGGATCTTCTTCTTTTCTTCCAACCTGCATAACAAAAACACTAAGAAAGAGAGAATGGGTTAGGAGTAGAAATGTAGCATTTCACTTGGTGAAATGCAATGCCCTAGGAGCCAGTACTTGAGATCAAGATAATCAGCCAACTAGACCAAGTCCCAACACATCCAACCACCAGCAGAAGAGATAACTATTAAGGAGAGCTACAGAAGACCTCAAGGTATACTTGAGGGATTATGTGCTCAGACAGCCTGGAAGTGCCAGGGCTAGTTCATCACAACACAGGGATAGTCACATGTAAATTAAGCCTAAGAGAGGGGGGCTCAGACCAGCATCACTGCCCAAATCAGGTGTAGTATCTGTCTTATCAGTAGAAAACTAGGAAAGTAACAGCCAAAACCAAGTATAGCATCTGTTCATAGGCTATTAGAAAGAGACAAATAGGAATAGCCAAACCAAGTGGTATCTGTTCATATCAGTATTAGAAGTAAAATAACTAAGAACAAGTGAGTATCCGTTCATGAGTAAAGTAACTGACCAAAGTAACAACTCCAGGATCAACTAAACAGAACAAAGCAGTACAGGAGTATATATACTTCACAAATACACATAGATGGTCACTGACCAAAACCCTGACACAGCAAGAATCCATCACAGAGAGCTCCAATACAAGTTGATGCTCATCTACAGCAGATAACCACAGCTAATAGAGCCTCACATCCCACAAGATCAAGATCTAGAGCTATGCATTAGAGAGATCAGGAGGGGAGCAAGGAGAAGCTCACCAAAAGGAGTTGTAGCCGAAGTAGGATGCAGCCACACCATCAGTATGGTGTGACCAGCATCACAACCAACACCACCACAACAAGCCGGAGCTTGCCAGAGAGCACCACAACGGCGGCACCAGTGAGAGCACGGGCACGAAGGCGCCAACCAGGGGCACCGCAGCACGGAGGCGCCACCCAGGGGCACCACCGCGCCACGGCACATCCAGCACCGCCGGCGACGTGGGCACATCCAGCACCACCGCGCCACGGCACATCCAGCACCGCCGGCGACGTGGGCACATCCAGCACCACCGCGCCACGGCACATCCCACAACCACAACCACGGCACATTCAAGTTGTGAAGTGCCATTCATGTGTCACTAACATGTGGCCCCAGGGCACTTTTTAGGTATACATCTTTCTGTGGTACCAAGTTAAAAAAAATCTTGGTACTAGTTGGCCCCAGACGCACAGAGGTCAGGTTTTTGAATATAGCAATGAGCTGCTTCGGAGGTTCTGGCTGAATCCAAATCTGCAGCAAGAACATACATGCACAAGTGAAACTGGTAGAGAAGACATGGTATGACGATGCAGAAGATTTATATTTAAGTGGTGCGCAGAAATTAAGTATACCATTTGGTACCCAAAACACAGAGTCAGTGTTGACAGGTTCCTGGCACCAACACTCGTTGACAGGCATTCGCTGAGCGCGAATGCCTCTTGCCATGCCTTGGCTTTAGAAGCGAGTACTAAACCGCGAAGCTCAGGAACGTAGCCAAAGCGCACTGGAGGGTTATTGAAGAGCCAACATTTGCACTCCACTTGTCTAAGTTTGGGGACAGAGACGAGCTCGATCCGTGTGCACAAAAGGCCGATGAACTCAAGCTCCTGGAGCTCAGAGCACGGCACATCGATCTTGAGCGTGGAGTGCAGATCAAGCAGTCTGCAGAATCTCAAGCTGAGGTGCCTGCGCCTACTGCAAGTGCTAATGAGGTCAGGTGAGGGGAAGACGTGTAGAAGCTGAGGACGAGCACCTTGAGGGCACCACTCTCGCACACTCCCTCGGCGGGAGGCACCCGAGTGAGCAAGGCCCGCGCCGCGCCCGTGAACGCGTCCATGACTTGGAGCGATGTGGCGCCGCGGAAGTGACCGGCGTCGAGGTGCACGAGCGAGAGGTGGCTGGGGAGGTGCCGCCACCACGTGGAGAGCGCGCCGGCGCGGACCGCCTCGAGCAGGTGGAGGCGCTCGAGGATGTCGAGGAGGAGGTGGTCGGGGAGGGCGCTGATTCCGTCCTCGCCGACGTGGCCGGCGTTGGGCTTGGGCGGCGGCGACTCCATGGTCCCGACCGATTGACTGAAACCCTAGCTCGAATCAATGCGCCCCAGGCGGCGGCCTCCTGTTCGAGGTCGCGGCTCCCCCACCTTGTGCCTGCCGCGCGATCCGGTGGCGAGGCCCGCCGGGAGGTCGGTGGCGCCGCCCGCGGCATCCCCGGGGCGCCGGTCCCAGGCGACGGAGACGGAGAGCGGGTGCGAGGAGTCCGGGCAGCGGCCCCGCGGGGCCTCGGCGGGCGCCCGGGAGAGGGAGACCGCGGCGGCGAGGAACCCGGCGAGGCCGAAGAGGAGGCAGGCCGCGGAGACGGCCGGCGAGGAGAGGAGGTGGCGGAGCGAGGAGCGGCGGGGGCGGCGGT